>NC_140174.1:73748798-73780730 GCF_963971535.1 Notolepis coatsorum | reverse complement strand
TAGATAGATAGATAGATAGATAGATAGATAGATAGATAGATAGATAGATAGATAGATAGATAGATAGATAGATAGATAGATAGATAGATAGATAGATAGATAGATAGATAGATAGATAGATACAGTGTGCTTGTTTTGCAGTGAATGAATGCTGCGAGCAGTGGTAATAATAATCACTTCCTATATTTGGTTCGCGTTTGGTCCGATGAAGCGAACCGAGACCGACGTTTTCAGGCGGACCAGAGTTCGCCTGTTTGGTCCGCGAACCGAGTTCGACACGCATTCACACAAACCCGAAAAACCGGACTATCGAATTCTGGTCCGAAAGTCTGGACCAAACAGCCCCTGTGTGAAAGCGACCTTAAAGTCCATATCACCAAGTTGCCTGCATCAAATTCCAACATCCAATATAGGATACCAAGAGCATGCTCTATAACATGGGATCATCCATTTATATCTACAGTAAACGCTGTTCACATATAAAGGGCTTTTATAAACTCATCTTAATTTTGTGCTCAATAGTTTCATTTTATTACTATTTTACACATCATCCAATACAATTTTCCAGGACAACTGTTTCTATTTCCATGTAAGTGTTCACTTTTGCTCAGTTTCCGTGACTTTTCCATACCTGGAAAATGAACAAATTAATTCCATGTTTTCCAGACCGTGGGAACCCTGGAATATATACATGCGGTGGGGAGGAGACTGTCTATTAGGATGATGACAGACATCCTTTTATTCATAATGGTGATATAACTCCTGTAGTGAGTTTGTGCCCATATCATGATTTGAACAATTTAGATGAACTTAGATAATTTTATAATATTTCACTGTGGAGAGTCCCATCTTCATATGTGCAACATCTATATAACATTGTCACATTACACATCGGCAATAATGTTACACAACCTTTTGTGGCAGTCTTATAAGAAATGGGCTCTGGAAGTAAGTCTAACAATACTCGAAGTCAACTTCCTGTCTGTTATTGCTACGCAACTGCAGCGTGGGGGGAAACTGCCCCGCCTGGTACATTGTGTACACTATTTAGTGGAGAAACGGATAGTTAAAGCGGCAAATTAAAGACAATCAAGCAGACTTTTCTTCAGTCCTTCACAATGCCAAAGAGCTGCTGTGTTACGCGTTATACTAATGACAAAAA
This sequence comes from Notolepis coatsorum, assembly GCF_963971535.1. Taxonomy (NCBI): domain Eukaryota; kingdom Metazoa; phylum Chordata; class Actinopteri; order Aulopiformes; family Paralepididae; genus Notolepis; species Notolepis coatsorum. The sequence goes on along the minus strand of NC_140174.1, from coordinate 73,779,568 downwards.
CAGAAATCCAAATCGGAAGTTTTATACCATCACAGAGGAAAAAGTGGCTGGTGGCTAACGTTCGGCTAACTCGCTCTGATGTTGTGGTCGTGGTAATCAGGGGGAGTTTCTTTGACTCATATCTCGCCTTAGAATCACCAGAAAGGCTTTCGAAATAGTGAAATGCCATGTTGGCCTCAATATTTTCAAAACAAATCGTATGAAAATGTTATGAAATGAACAAGAATGTGATAAAACATGTAATAAAAACGGAGCTCAATGCATGGATCCAATAGGGGGTATCTGCAGAGCCGCAGAGCCAGGCTGGACGGGTATAAGTGGTCTGGACAAGTATAAGTGGTCTGGACAAGTAGTTGCGAATGGGGGGGGGGGGGGGGGGGGGCGGGGTTCGTCTCGTTTACATAGGTACATTATACATAGACAGTAATGTTACATCTAGACATGTAATAATAGAGTAAACTTGTACCCATACAGTGTTACATCTAGACATACCAGATCTAGTAATAATAGAGTAAACTTAACTTTCGTCTCAGTAACAATGTTCATAAAGTGTTGAGTGCTACAGTGTAGGTTAGTTTATTAGGACAATTCCACCATTGTGGGGCAAGGACTAAGAATAGGCGACTTCTCTTTGATGACCCGACTTCTCTTTGATGACCCTCCCGGAGCTTGGATAGGAGTAGGAATAAACTGTACATATACAGCACTGTTTGAACCTGGCACACAACATACTTCACGTCATTTTTCTTTTTGTTATTCCACCATTGTGGGGCAAGGACTAAGAATAGGCGACTTCTCTTTGATGACCCGACTTCTCTTTGATGACCCTCCCGGAGCTTGGATAGGAGTAGGAATAAACTGTACATATACAGCACTGTTTGAACCTGGCACACAACATACTTCACATGTCATTTTTCTTTTTGTGGAGACGAAGATGATGAGTACCGGTCTTCTCCTCAGACATAAAATCAGTTTTTCAATACAAGTACGACTCAACTGCGCACATACAATCATGGTTATATTAAATCCAGCGCTCGTGTGGACTGGGCAACTTGCCTGCCATTACGTTGCGTTCTGAAAAGCGAAACTGACCCTGAAAACCAAAACGAAAATGGCCCTGTGTGTAACTGCAGCCGTCTCTGTGCTAACAGTCACGTTTTCAGTACGAGAAGACAAGACAAAACTTCTTTCTCTGGTCTGCATCCCCTTAACAATTGTGTGTATTGAGCCGTACTGTATTGTAATTTGTACCCATTCTGCAATCTTGTTAAAATAAAGTTTTCATTCACACTCAAAATCTGTGTTCATTTTTTATTTTGCATACTAATGTTCTGTGTCTTGAGTCGTACTTGTATTGAAAAACTGATTTTATGTCTGAGGAGAAGACCGGTACTCATCATCTTCGTCTCCACAAAAAGAAAAATGACATGTGAAGTATGTTGTGTGCCAGGTTCAAACAGTGCTGTATATGTACAGTTTATTCCTACTCTTATCCAAGCTCCGGGAGGGTCATCAAAGAGAAGTCGGGTCATCAAAGAGAAGTCGCCTATTCTTAGTCCTTGCCCCACAATGGTGGAATAACAAAAAGAAAAATGACATGTGAAGTATGTTGTGTGCCAGGTTCAAACAGTGCTGTATATGTACAGTTTATTCCTACTCCTATCCAAGCTCCGGGAGGGTCATCAAAGAGAAGTCGGGTCATCAAAGAGAAGTCGCCTATTCTTAGTCCTTGCCATGGGCGGAGTTTATGGGGGTGCAGGGGGTGAAATAGCTTTTTTTTTTTTTTTTTAAATCAAGATTATTTTTATTTTAATAAAATTATAATAATTGTGAGAAACAAATCTGAATTCTATTATGTTTTGTTTTACAATACATTCATTTCATAGTAGTAATCATGTCACATTATAAGGCGAACCTTCTGTAGTGTGGCAGTGAAAGGGTTAACGCGCGGCCAAGCAGCAGCAGAACGTAACGCTTGTACAAAGCCACTTATTCTGAGATGATAATTAATGTATCTGGATAACCAATGCACGGATTTTGTCGAGGCATGTAGCGTTATTTCGGGAAAATTGATATCTATAGTCTGGTATATTTTTCGTCCACGAAAAATGGAGGCTGTAATAATTATTATTGCTTGAGAGTCTCTATGAATAATAATAATTAGAGCCTCCAAATGATCCCCCGTAGTGCTGTGTGTGTGAGTGTGTGTGTGTGCTGCTGTACCACATAAATAAAATAAAAAATTAGGGGTTAGGGCATTGTAAAAACGCTAAAATAATAAAATAAGTCAAAAAAAAACGCGTGCGCGCGGGTATCGTTCGCCAAGCTGTCGCACCCCCTGGCGTCAAGTTCAAACTCCGCCTATGGTCCTTGCCCCACAATGGTGGAATTGTCCTAATAAACTAACCTACACTGTAGCACTCAACACTTTATGAACATTGTTACTGAGACGAAAGTTAAGTTTACTCTATTATTACTAGATCTGGTATGTCTAGATGTAACACTGTATGGGTACAAGTTTACTCTATTATTACATGTCTAGATGTAACATTACTGTCTATGTATAATGTACCTATGTAAACGAGACGAACCCCGCCCCCCCCCCATTCGCAACTACTTGTCCAGCCCACTTATACCAGTCCAGCCTGGCTCTGCGGCTCTGCAGATACCCCCTACATGGATTTGATCGCGTACCTTAGAGAGGGGCTTCGCTCAACCAATCAGAGAGAGGGCTGCAGAAATGGAGCTCAACCAATCAGAGAGGGGTCTGCAGAACTGGAGCTACGATTTGTAGAGTGTCTTCGCGTATAGCAATGGCTCTAACATTAGCCAAATAAACCAACCAATACATTACAGTAAGGTAGGATAAACATTATGTTTATTGTAATGCCTCATTCACTGTTTCATGTGAAAAAGAAAGTTTTTCATTAGAAATATATAATACAATTTTATTTAGAAAATGTATTCAATCAGAAGTAGTATTATTTTTCCTGCAGCAACGCTGGTCTAGCTGGTCGATACATTATTTACACGTTAGGAAATTGTGAAATACCATGATCTCAAACGGGAGCATATTGGTCAATGCTCTAAGAATAATGTCCAAATTACTTTCTGATTTAACAAACCTGCTTTGTGTGTCTTCATCTCACTATCGGGCATCATATGGTGGCGATCAATCTCCACTAGTTCATACTCCATTAAAATACTAGTTCATTCTCCTCCTTAGTCCATTCAAATATATCTCCAATAACTGCAGTTCGTCCGCTCTTTACACAATATTTGCAGTCTAGACATTTTCAGAGAATTAGCGATTAGCATTTAGCTCATTAGTCAACAAGGACAACGAGGAGAAGCTACGTGTGTACTAGCGCGGACTATGACGTAATTTCCTAAAGGGGACTCGTTTCAAGACCGCAGTCTCAGAACCATGTTTTTTTTTATTTGCCACAGCGCCACCATTTGTTGGGATGACCACATTTCTGGACCCAAGCTAGTTTTAAATCCACCCAAAGACTACTTTGTCCAACTGCGTGATTACGAAACCTAGCCGCATTTCTCGGAGACGCTCTCTGATTGGCACTGACTGACGCTCTCTGATTGGCCACTGACGCGTTTGCCCAATCCGTGACGAGCTGTGTCTTTGCCCATTTCCACGTCAGCCAGCCGGCCTGCAAAGTTTTAACTACCTGGCGTTGATTGATTGATTGATTGATTGATTGATTGATTGATTGATTGATTGATTGATTGATTGATTGATTGAAAACTTTATTAACAGATTGCAGAATGGGTACAATACAGTACAGCTCAATACACACAATTGTTAAGGGGATGCAGACCAGAGAAAGACTTTCGTCTTGTTTACATCAGGGTCCCCCATTTTCAATTCATCAGGACATATATTACATACTCATACATGACATACAGATAGACAGTAGGCTACTGCTACATCTATACATTTATGACATACCAGATTTGCAAATACAGTACTGTTTGTAATACAAAAAGAGTCAAGAAAAGGGAGTATATACATTTGACGTAAAAACTGTACATTGGAGGAGGTTGGGTGGGGTTGTGTGTGGGGGGGGGGGGTTGGGTACATTGGGATATTGACAACCATACTGGGTAATTTACATTGGAGGGGGTTGGGGGGGGGGGGGGGGACACTGTACAAACAAGCAAAACTGTACATTGGGGGGGGGGGAGACACTGTACAAACAAGCAAAACAGTACATTGGAATATTGACAAAACCATACTAGGTTACTGTACATTGGAGGGGGTTGGGTTAGGACATTTACAGGGGCCAGTTTCGAATTGCAGTCTCCTGTAGGTGTCCCTTGAGAGTGGTTTTGAAAGTGGGTAGTGATTCACATTCCTTTACAGCTTTGGGTAGGGCGTTCCACATTGATGTGGCATAATTGCGAAACGTGTTTAGTCCCTTGTTTGAGCCGAATCTGGGTTTAACATGATTTGTGGAGCTCCCTCTGGTGTTGTGATCGTGGTATTCACTGACCTTTGGGAAGTATTTTGACATGTACATGGGTACCTTGGTCGTGTAGTGTATCTTGTAGACCAGGCCCATTGCAAGTTGCTGTACTCTGTCGTCTACTCTAAGCCATCCTAGGTTGTCAAAGTGGGCAGGGGTGAGGTGGGTTCTAGGAGTAAGGTCAAGCAGTAGTCTGACCAGTTTGTTTTGAGATGTTTGTAATTTAGTTTTTAGCGCCTTTGAGGTGCTTTGGTACCATGAGGTGCAAGCATAGTCGTAGTACCCTTGAATGAGTGCTCCTGCCAGAGTCTTCAGGGTATTCTTGTTTACCAGAGAGGAGATCCGGTACAAGAATCGAGTTCGTTGGTTGACTTTTTTTATTACATTGGATGCCATTTTGTCACAGGAGAGATTCGCCTCTAGGATGGAACCCAGGTAGGTAATTTCATCTTTCCTTGTGACAATATTGTCACCCACTGAGAAGCCGTCGGTCTTGCTGAGTTTATTATTTGAACCGAAGAGAATGGACTCTGTTTTGCCCATGTGTAATGATAGTTTGTTATCAGCAAGCCATATGCAGATTTTGCCTAGTTCCGAGCTGAGGGTTTTTTCAACCTGTAACTTGTTCTTGTCAGAGACCAGCAGGGCTGAGTCGTCCGCAAACAGGAACAAGTTGCAGTCACAAGCTGATGACATGTCATTTGCATAAATTAGGAACAGTAGGAACAGTATCGCCATGCTCTAAGACAAACTCTAACCTTAACCAACTTCGAAGAGTGCCTAAGCTTAACCAGTGTATAAACAGGCGTCAGCCAATCAGAGATCGTCTCCGAGAAATGCGGCTAGGTTTCGTAATCACGCTGTCCAACTACCTCGTGTTAAAGGTTTATTCCACCCGAATTTTACTTTGTCTAATTACTTATAGTTTTAAAAGAAAACGCAGAAGTGACTCAGATTATTATAATTTTTTCATGTATAATTTATTTACAAAAGTGTATAACAATATAAAAGAAACAATTAAAAAGACACACAACAAAGCACAGCAAAACAATACAACATGTATAATAGAACATAACAACAATATTGTTTTCAAATTAAAAAACAATGTGCAAACAATGAGGTACAAAATGCAAACTTCCAAAAAAAGAGGTAAATGTCTGTCAGCAGGTTCCTATGCCCATACATGGTCCCCTTCCTGTTCCCGCCTCACCATCATCCTACTCACATGTGCCCGACTAGGTTGAGTCAGTGGTGGGAGGGCTGGTGGACACATGAAGGAAGTTGGCCTAGTGGTGGTTAGTTTGGCGTAAATGCCCAGTCCTCGAGAGAATTGTTTACTGGGATACGGAGACGTGGAGGGTGGGCTCCCGCTGTCGTGCTGTATTTTCTGGGGACGGCAAGAAGTATCCGTTTGTTTCCTGGATCCAAGGTGAAGAATGCCGGGTCAGGTTTGACGGCTATGACGGAGTCGAGGCGATGAATGTGTCCACCTTGCTGATCCCTGGTGGAATGAGCTTGAAGTCGGGAGCTGAGGCGGGTAGTGGGCGCGAAGGAGGTGACGACAGGGAAGGGAACGGCCATGGCAGTCGGATAATGACAGTATGGAGTGTGGTGCGGGGGGTGAGAGCGGGGGATGAGGGTGGAGTAAGGTGGAGAAGAGGAGCAGGGAAAGTGGGGGGAAGGGGCTTAAGAGGAAGAAGGGTAGGGGAGAGCTCAAGTGGGTCAGATGGTGAGGGTAGAGGAAATGATATTACAGAAGTGATTCATATAGTGGTTAGATTTGAGGGGGAGGGGGGAGTGGGGAAAATAAGGATGTTCGAGTTGTCCGAACTCATACTCATACACAAGCAAATTAGGTGAGGTAAAGTTTGCAAACGTTTTGGGAGATGGGAATCTGATTGTAGGGTGTGTAAGTGTAGAGCAGGTGGAGAAAGCTAGGAAGATGAGGAGCATTGGTGGAGTTAGTATATGTAAAGTAGTAAGAGTAGGGGAGAAGAGGGAGGGGGGGTGTAAGGGGGTGATAGCTGGGATACCGGTCGAGGCTGGTGGGAGATTTAAAGAGGAACATACGGAATGGGAAAGTTAAAAGTGCAGAAAGGATAAAGAGAGGAGCAGATAAGACAGAGAAGGGGACAGTGGTGATTCAGTTTGACGATGAGGTTGTTCCTAGTAGTGTTGTCACGATACTGGAATTTCGAACTTCGATACGATACCTTGAAAATTATCGATATTCGATACCATTTTCGATACCACGGTCCACGGGGTAAAAAAGGTTCAATCTTAAAATGTAAGAAAAAAGAAGAAAAAAAAGATAAATATATATATATTTAAAAAAAATGTTGCTTTTGTTGCTGGTTGATTCTCCTCAGCTTCTCTCTGGTACTATAAGAGAAGATATACATATAACACTTTTAAAACCCTTTGTTTATCTTTAGATCACACATTTAAAAATAACTAAATGATATAATCTTATAAATTAAGTAAACACTGTAATCTGTGTTGCATGTACCCGACAAACTGAACTGTTTGTATTACAGTCATATTCCAACTTAACTGAATGTGTTGTGTGTGTGTGTGTGTGTGTGTGTGTGTGTGTGTGTGTGTGTGTGTGTGTGTGTGTGTGTGTGTGTGTGTGTGTGTGTGTGTGTGGACTACTGTACTATTACAGGTATTAAAATAAACAATGGGTATAAAAAGACATCTTAATTTTTTTATTTTTTTTTATGAATAATTAAATATCGATATTGCGGGAAATTAGTATTGAAAGTGTTTTAAATATTCAGAATCGATATGTATCGAAAAATCGATATTTTTGACAACACTAGTTCCTAGAGGGGTGTTTGTAGGGTATATGGTGTTTAGGGTTAGGGAGTTTGTTCAGAATCCACTGAGATGTTATAGGTGCCAAGAGTTTGGGCATATAGCTATTACATGTAGGAGGAAGCAGAGGTGTGCAAGATGTGGCGGGGAACATGCCTATGGGAAGTGTGGAGAGGGAGTGGGGCCGATGTGTTGTAGTTGTGGTGGGGAGCATAGTGTAGCGTTTATGGGTTGTGAGGTGATGAAAAGGGAGGTAGTGGTTCAGAGAGTGAGAAGGGAAGGTAAGTTGTCATATGCAGAGGCGGCTAGGAGGGTAGTTCAAGTTTCAAGTTTCTTTAATAGTTGTCATACAGAAGTACAGAATACTTTTATACAAAATGCTTCTTTCTGTTACGCTCCAGAGACTGTGCTAGACAAAAAAGATAAGTATGAAATAAAATAAGTATAGCATGTAAAAAATAGAAGTCACGTACGTAGACACAAGTGTTCAGTATGTACATATGTACAATGTTCAATGCAGAATAGAAGTAACTGAGTTACCATACAATATACTATGCAATATACTAATATACAATATACTATATAGTGCAAAGCAGAAATGGGATGAGGTACAATTTAGGTACAATTTACAGTAAGGTGTGTCTAGGTGTTCTAAAGTGTGGAGAGTGGGTGCTGCAGTGTGTTGTTTGTTTAAAGTGAGTGTGTGCTTGTGGATGTGTGTGCTGTGAGTGCATTTGATGGTTGTTGCATATTGTTATTGTCATTTAGCATCCTGATGGCCTGGGGATAGAAGCTTCTTCTGAGTCTTTCTGTGCTTGCCATGAGACTCCGGTATCGCTTGCCTGACCGCAGCAGTTCAAAGAGGCAGTTGTTTGGGTGGCTGGAGTCAAGGACAGGGAAGTCAAGATAAGGTGCAGGGGTTTAGAGAAGGGCATTTGGCAGAAAGGGTAATACAGGAGGATAGAGAACTAGGCAAAATCTGCATATGGCTCGCCGACAACAAACTATCACTACACATGGGCAAAACAGAGTCCATTCTCTTCGGTTCAAATAACAAACTCAGCAAGACCGACGGCTTCTCGGTTACAGTGGATGACAATATTATCACAAGGAAAGATGAAATTACCTACCTGGGTTCCATCCTAGAGGCTAATCTTTCCTGTGACAAAATGGCATCCAATGTAATAAAAAAAGTCAACCAACGAACGCGATTCTTGTACCGGATCTCCTCTCTGGTAAACAAGAATACCCTGAAGACTCTAGCAGGAGCACTCATTCAAGGGTACTACGACTATGCTTGCACCTCATGGTACCAAAGCACCTCAAAGGCACTAAAAAACAAATTACAAACATCTCAAAACAAGCTAGTCAGACTACTACTTGACCTGACTCCTAGAACCCACCTCACCCCTGCCCACTTTGACAACCTAGGATGGCTTAGAGTAGACGACAGAGTACAGCAACTTGCAATGGGCCTGGTCTACAAGATACACTACGCGACCAAGGTACCCATGTACATGTCAAAATACTTCCCAAAGGTCAGTGAATACCACGATCACAATGAATGAATGAATGAATGAATGAATGAATGAATGAATGAATGAATGAAAACTTTATTTAACAGATTGTAGAATGGGTACAATACAGTACGGCTCAATACATACAATTGTTAAGGGGATGCAGACCTGAGAAAGACGTTTGTCTTGTTTCCATCAGGGTCCCCCATTTTCAATTCATATAGACATTTATGACATACATAACATACATGACATTTATGGCATAGGGACATATAGGTATTTAGTACTGATACATTTGTGACATAGGCGGTATTCAAATATACAGTACTGTTACCCCTAGATCCTGACAGAGTATATACATATGATGGGGAGGGGACTGTACATTAGGAGGGGGTGGGTGGGTGGGAGGGGAATATACATACGGCGGGGAGGGAATATATACATGCGGTGGGGACACCAGAGGGAGCTCCACAAATCATGTAAAACCCAGATTCGGCTCAAACAAGGGACTAAACACGTTTCGCAATTATGCCACATCAATGTGGAACGCCCTGCCTAAAGCTGTAAAGGAATGTGAATCACTACCCACCTTCAAAAACACTCTCAAAAAACACCTACGTGAGACTGCAATTCGAAACTGGCCCCTACAAATGTCCTAACCTAGTTGTACAGTAAATGACCAAGTAAGGCTTTGTCAATATTCCAATGTACAGTGTAAAATGTGTGTGTGTCCCATACCCAACCCCCCCCCCCCCTCCCCACCTCCAATGTACAGCCCTCACCCAACCCACCCAACCCCACCCCACCAACCTCCTCCAATGTACAGTTTCTACGCCAAATGTATATACACTCCTTTTCTGGACACTTTTGTATCACAAACAGTACTGTATTTGCAAATCTGATATGTCATAAATGTATAGATGTAGCAGTACTGTCTATCTGTATGTCATGTATGTCATATATGTTATGATGAATTGAAAATGGGGGACCCTGATGTAAACAAGACGAAAGTCTTTCTCTGGTCTGCATCCCCTTAACAATTGTATTGAGATGTACTGTACTGTACCCATTCTGCAATCTGTTAATAAACTTTTCAATCAATCAATTTCAAAGAGAGGGTGTGGGAGGAGAAATTGAGTATTGTGGCCTTTGTTGCAGGAGTAGTTAATGCTACGGCATTGGTTAAGGGCAGAACGGAGAGGATTAAGGTGATTGTTAGAGTGGCGGTTCAACACTTGGGCATGGATGGTCTGATGGGAATTAGAGAAGGGGATTGTGAATATCCAAGAGGTCCAGAGTCAGCCCATAGGAGGCAAGGAGTGTCTCACACAGGGGGGCTCAGTCAGGGAGGAGCAGCATTAGCTGCACTTCATGATGGGGAAGGGAAAATGGACACTGTGTAGGGGATAAAGGATTCCAGAAGGTGGCGGTAAATGCCCCATTCAGATGGTGGCCGTCCGCCGTAAAACCCCAAGAAGAAGAAGAAGAAGATGTGCCAGACTAAACACCTGCCGGCTATCATCCCATCATGGAACCAGGATGCGTCTATTCGAAGCCCAAACAATTCGTGCTTCCGCGTTCGAGTTTTGCGCTCTGATTGGCCACTGACCTACACTATTACGCCCCCTTATCTACGCCAGTTATCTACGCCACGAATAGACGCTACGCGGAAGCACGAATTGTACAGGGCAGCGTCTATTCGTGGTGTAGATAACTGGCGTAGATAAGGGGGCCGTAATAGCGTAGGTCAGTGGCCAATCAGAGCGCAAAACTCGAACGCGGAAGCACGAATTGTTTGGGCTTCGAATAGACGCAACCAGGATGCGTCTATGCTTTTACCAAACGGTTCGTGTTTCCGCGTTCCCGTTTTGCTCTCTGATTGGCCACGCACGTTTCTGGTCATGTGACATGTGCGCCCAATCGCATGACGAGCAGTGTCTTAGCCCATTTCCGCGTCGAACAACCTGCAAACGACCTAACGCCTAGTTTATCACTGGTTAAGCTTAGGCGACTCATTCGCAGTTGGTTAAGGTTAGAGTTTGGAATCAGGGCTGGCGTTCTATCGCCATGCTCTAAGACAAACTCTAACTTTAACCAACTTCGAAAGAGCGCCTAAGCTTAACCGTCCACACTTAATACACTGCATTCTTCCACCTTATTCACAACTATAAACATCTACACTAGAATAACACACACATCCAAGTCTACCATTGACAACATCATCACCAACATCCAAACCACACAGCTGGAGTTGGGTGTGATCCTAACTGCATAACTGATCACTTCCCTGTCATGTTGTCCCTAAATCTTGCCAGTGAACTTGCACCCCCTCCCTGTAAGACAACAATTAAAGTAATAAATGACAGAACCCTGCAGCAACTATATGGAAGCCTGGAGACCAAAGGGTTGAAGAATTTATATGATGCCTGTGATCCTGATACTGCATATGATAGTCTGATATTGGAAATAACTGACTCCATTCATAAAACCATTCCTGAGAAGACTGTCATGAGCAGTACAAATGACCAGAACCCCTGGCTTACAAAGGGCATCTTAACACCCATTAAACACAAAAATAAACTCTACAAACATTATCTTAAGAAGCCTAGTATAAATAATAGAAATAAATACAATCTATATAGAAATAAGCTCACTCATTTAATAAGGAAAAGCAAATGTGATCATTATACTGATCAGGTAATGGCATCTCAGGGTGATTAAAAAAGGACATGATCAGTTCTAAATAAAGTACTAAATAGGGACAAAAAAACACCAGTGCTCCCTGACCCTGCAAATATGTCTCAGCAGGATCTCTCTGATAAATTCAATACCTACTTTGCATCCATTGGTGAAGACCTGGCGAATAAAATTAGTCATCCCAGGGGTGTGTCTTTTAAACATTTATCAGGTAACTATCCAAACTCTATTTTCATGAAACCAACTGACCATGATGAACTATTCAACATTATCATGAAGATGAAGGACACTCGTACAGCCGGTGTTGATGGAATATGCAGCAAAATCCTAATAGCCATAGCCAATATTATAGTCAGACCACTCGCTCACTGTATTAATTTGTCCTTACTTCATGGTGTGGTGCCAATAAACATCAAAATTGGGAGAATAATACCCATATATAAATCAGGTGACAAAAATAGTATCAATAATTACCGTCCAATATCCGTGTTACCGGCTCTATCCAAAGTGTATGAGAGAGTTGTGTATAACAGATTAAGCGAATACACTACCAAGCTAAATATACTCACCAGTTCTCAATACGGCTTTAGGAAAAAGAGAACAACATATATGGCAATATTAGACCTCATTGAAAAAATAAATGATGCCAATGCCATTGATCAGGGCGATTGTGGGGTTGGTTTTTTTCTTGGACTTATCAAAGGCCTTTGACACCATTGACTTCACTATTCTACTTGGGAAACTGCACCATTATGGCATAAGGGGTCTGGCTCTCAACTGGTTCAGTAGCTATTTACATGGTAGGCAACAGTATGTCGATATAAACTATCACAAATCAATAAAAATGGACATCAAATATGGGGTCCCCCAGGGGTCAATTCTAGGGCCTTTACGATTTATTCTATATATAAATGACTTTGTCAACTCATCTGAACTTCTGCACAAAGTAATATTCGCTGATGACACTAATTTGTTTCTGTGACATAAAAATCCACTCGAGCTACAAGATCTACTCAAAACTACAAAAAGTGGACACCAACAAATTATTACTTAATCTCAGCAAAACAAACTTTATTGTCTTCCACTCAAATTGGATGCGCACACATCATATGTGCATAAAAATAAATGGAAAGGAGCTGTCAAGAGTGGTGTCCACAAAATTCCTGGGGGTCATCATCGATGAGTCACTCAATTTCAAATGCCACATAAAATATCTACAAACAAAACTGTCCAAATATGTTGGCTTATTCTGCAAAATACATAATTTTCTTCCCTTGCCTGCCCTTCTCACTCTATATAAAACCTTGTATGAACTCCTCATTAATTATTGTAATGTCATATGGTGCAACACTTACCCCAGCCATCTCAAGAAACTTGAAAGCTTACAAAAGAAAATACTACGAGTACTATCATGGTCCGGGTATAAAGCGCCCTCACGACCTTTGTTCCATCGCTTTGGTCTCCTGAGGCTCGCTGAGTTTAACATATTTGGCAAGAGGAGAAGGCTCAAATGTGCTAGCCTAAGCATAGCATGCAGGCCGGGGCCCACAGATCTGGAACAAGCTTGACGAGAGTCTGAAAATGTCTAAATCCTTTAAAACATTTAAAAAATCACTGAAAGAGGAACTGCTTAACTCATATCTCTAATTAGAATCAGAACTTAGGTATATAAATTGTATGTACTTATGTATCTATGTTGTATGTCAGTTAGTAGGTAGGTGTGTAAACCTACCCACGTTGTATGTTTTGTTTTGTTTTTGTTTATTGTTTTTGTTGTTTATATTCTGTCTATATTTGTGTTCGTGCTCCCTCCAAAAGCTTTAAATAGCTTCTTGGGAGACCTGGCACATGTACACAATTGCGTCGTTGTTGTATCACATGAGGATATTTACATGTAATGTATCGTGTGTGTGTGTGTGTGTGTGAATAAATTCATTCATTCATTAAATACTAAAATAACTAAATAAATACTAAAATAAATAGGGATCCTCATGATAAACATGTAAACTGATTTAATAAAAAATAAATAAAAACAAATCATTCAGGGGGGTAAACAGTCCGTGTGCAGGGTGGGTGGGGTCATGCATGTATCCATGCATCCGTTGGTGTAGATGTCCGAGATGTCTGGTAAGCTGCATCCGATGGTCCTCTGTGCAGACCTTACCACCCTGTAGCGAATGCCTCTCTGCCGCTGTGCAGCATGCCGTACACTGGGGGGAGCCAGTGTTGAGGATGATGGTGGAGGATATAGTGTTGTTGATCTTTACAGATTGGGGTCTGTTTGTCAGGAAGTCCAAAGTCCAGTTGCAGAGTGATGGAGGTAATCCGAGTGCTGACAGTTTGTTCACCAGTGTCTGTGGGATGATGGTATTAAAGGTGGAATTGAAGCCCAAAAATAGCACCCTCACATAGGAGTCCCGGTTCTGATTGATGGCGTCAGCTGTGGAGCGGTTTGGCCTGTAGGCATACTGGTGGGGGTCAGCTGTTATGACAATGGCCTTTTTAATGCTCCTCATAACCAGCTAAACATTTCGTCACAATTGGAGTGAGAGCGATTGGTCGATAGTCATTTAGACAGGACACTGTGGAGGCCTTTGTTACCTAGACGATGGTAGATGTCTTGAGGCATGTTGGAATGATGGCCTGGGACAGTGAAATGTTAAAAATCTGTCATGACCATTGAGAACTGGTGAGCACAGTCCTTCAGGACCCTACGTGGTGACGTATCTTTTTAATCTTCATATGGCCATTTTATTAACAAATAACCTGAACTAGACACTAACTTGACAACACATGGTAGCTGCAGCTATAGCTCTGTTGTCACCGGACGTTGGTGAGGGCGTGCAGGTGTCGGTATCTACTGCGCATGGGCGTTGAGCAACAACGGCTCCGCGCAGATTACACGACACGTTGTCGGCGAGTTTTGGCGAGGAAAACACCTTTTCAGCGTTCCCGCCAGGGCAACGTATTCAAACGAAAACAAAAACAGTGTGTGTAACAAGGGCCTAAATTCAACTTTGAACAAGTCTCCCCATCGACGACGGGGCCACACCCCACCCAGGAAACCACAGTTCTATGTTAATTGATTGTCTCCTCACCTCATTGCAGCAATGCAAATGATGGAAACACCCTAGATGAGACAGACATTGCGACTTCACCAAACACACACACACACACTCACTCACTCACTCACTCACTCACTCACTCACTCACTCACTCACTCACTCACTCACTCACTCACTCACTCACTCACTCACTCACTCACTCACTCACTCACTCACTCACTCACTCACTCACTTTATTTTTTTTGAACCTACTTTTTCTGCGGATGGTTGTGAATAAATCTCCATTATAATAATAATAATAATAATAATAATAATACTTTATTTGTATAGCACTTTTCATACAGAAGTTGCAGTTCAAAGTGCTTCACAACAGTAAGAAATATAGGCATAAGCGAGCATGAGCAAGGTAAGGTAAATCACAGTGTTTCACATTAGGACCTAGTATCCCAATAGGTTCTCTGTTTACAGTTTCATTCAGTACAAAATTTTAAGTTTAAAATGATTCGGTTTAGAAATAGACTAAGAATTATAAAATGGAACAGACATACAACAGGGTATTTAACATAGAACAGTGATAAAATAGTTCAATTTTGGTTTACAACAGAGCAGTGCTCTTCATTATAGTAATATTCAAGGGGCTTTCACAATTATTACATTTGGTAGTAATAATTGGCACACAGTCTTAAATTCATCAACATGCGCATTTGTTATCAGCAGGGCCGAGGGTGAGGGGGGTGGGGGCGAGTGCAATGCGCGTAGGAGGAACGCTATGTTCTGTTCTTATCTCTCGACTCCCCGGCGTGACCTTGTGAGTTCTAAAGGCTCAAGCACACTTGAGAGTGGGGGGGGGGGGGGGGTGCATCGGGCAGCGTCGGATTGATGGTGCATCGGGCAGCGGGCAGCATCGGATTGATGGGCAGCAAGTCTCTTTACAAGTTCCATGTGGAGTGCTTCCAGTCTGTCCATAGCTATCTCCATACAGTTATCGTGTTTCCGAATTAATCTTGTACAGATCCAGATCCCGATAGCGATTGCTACCATGCCGATCAACATGAATGTGAGGATGTACAAGTCCTCTACATCTTCAATCTCAAGAGAGTAAAGGCAGATTGATCCCCATTTATTTCAGCTGTCAATCGCAAAGCCCGCTTGAAATGTCCCAACTGGACACAGCGGATCAGCTGCGCTCTGCTTCCTTGAAGAAAAAATACGATCAATCGCTGCAAATGACCAGCTTACCAGTTGGTCCATATTGTAGTTTGAGTAGGGAGTCAAGTCCGTTGAAGAAGGTAGAATCGACACGTCTAAACCGGTTATAGGGAGGCAGTGAGGGCTGGTGATAGGATGACCTCGACAGTCTGGGGAGTGGAGATGTGAGTTGTCTCGGCAGAGAGGAGGGAAGCGAGATAGCGAGATAAAATTAGCATAGAATCGACACATGAATTTGATAGGAATTTTCATTTAAATGCCTGAGCAAAGAAGTAGGTTTTAAGCTGTCTTTTGAAGATATCTAGTGAGTTTGCTTCTCTGATGTTTTGGGGTAGTTTATTCCATAATTTTGGGGCATAGTTGATAAAGGCTGCATTACCGATCCTTTTTTGACTGTTTCTGGGAGCCTCTAGTAGTCCAGCAGTTGATGATCGCAGTGTTCTTGCTGGCCTGTAATCTATTAGAGTGTTGGTGATGTAGCTAGGTCCCTGTCCATTTAGAGCTTTGTAGGTAAGGAGAAGGACCTTAAAGTCAATTCTAAATGTTACAGGAAGCCAGTGTAAAGCAGCTAAGACTGGGCTAATGTGCTCTCTCCTTTTGGTTCTAGTTAGCAGTCGGGCTGCAGAGTTTTGGATAAGCTGAAGCCTCCCTGTGGTTTTCTTAGGGAGACCCATGAAAAGTGCATTACAGTAGTCTAACCGGCTAGATATGAATGCATGAATTCGCTTCTCAGCATCGTTTTGATTAATGAATGGTAGAATTATGCTTCAATTAATGTGTGTTTATTGTATAGCAATAAGGTTGGATGAATTCGGCAATCGTATATAGAGGTAAGCACTGTCTATCTGTAATAAAATGTTCAATCAATCAATCAATCCAATAACACACGCTCACTTCATTCTTAGATGGCATGCCTTGAAACAGCGCACCTCCGAGCTGCTTCTACACACGGAGGCAACTTCTCTTCTTTTTCTTTGGAACTACTTTTTCTGCGGATGGTTGTCAATAAATCTTCAATTAATGTGTGTTTATTGTATAGCAATAAGGTTGGATGAATGCGCCAATTGTATAAAAGCCATTACACCACTTGTAGTCGTGTGTTATGAGAATTAGAGCATGCCTAGGGGGGTCTAACGACCCTCGGCTGTGCCTCAGACAACCACCCCTAGTCATGCTCTAATTCTCATAACACACTCCTGCGCGTGATGTGATGTAATGCGTAAATACACACACACACACATTTTAATACTTTATTTGGTTCCACAAATTATATTACATAAACAGGGAATCAAATGTATCGGGGCCAAGCAGCACTGAACACTTAAGGGTACACATAGCACCTCCGTCTCCACGTGGCTAAGCTGCCAATAATAGCTGAGACAGAGCAATATTTGGCAATTTGTTTGGCTTTTCTTTTAGACATTGCAGCAATTCTCAGACCGGTCATGGTGGATTTGTGTACATGGCCAAGACTTCCGAACACAAGTACACCATATCTACACCTATACCCAAGGTCAGCCATCACACTGAGCAGTGGTTGGTATTTGATATACTTGTCCCGGAAGGCCTGGTCCATGTACAGGTCAAAGGTACAGCCTACTTCTATGACCAGCACCTCTCCGTGGCTGGTGTCAACAAAAACAACGTCCGGTGTATTGGGTATGTTAGCAAAAACATCGTTGGTAAGGCCAAACC
Organism: Notolepis coatsorum; assembly: GCF_963971535.1. Classification (NCBI taxonomy): domain Eukaryota; kingdom Metazoa; phylum Chordata; class Actinopteri; order Aulopiformes; family Paralepididae; genus Notolepis; species Notolepis coatsorum. The sequence goes on along the minus strand of NC_140174.1, from coordinate 73,762,081 downwards.
ACTCTGGTTTCACTCTGGCATGTTTGTACATTGCTGCACTAGATGGTGATATGTTCCGTACCGCATCAGACACAATGTCCACAATACGGTCATGACGAGCGATGTACAGGTGTTTGTATGCATTACATTCGTTTGTTATGTGTGCAATGGATTCTAGGTGTTGTGAATCCTGATGGTTTAAACAGAATGGACTGTGAGTTTGAGGATACCAAGTGGACAGATTGTATTGAGTGGGTAATACCTGCAGTCTTGCTTTGATGGTAAATTTTAAAACATCCTCACCAACAGCGGCGTTCTTATACACTGAGTGTGAGACTGAGTGGTCAGCAAACTCCAAACAAGCTAGCTTTCCCTGTAGTCTGAGTCCACACCAGTGCTGCCTGATCTCAGACTGCTTCATGCTAAGCAGAACCCTCCTTGCAGAGTCTCTGTGCAGTTCGACAGTCTCTTCCTGCGGTGTTGTGATGTTGGCCTTCACAACCACACAGGGGTCTGTGATAAGTTCATCAGAGACAGGGACTTCAGTCTGTGTGTTGGTGGGTCTTGTCCATTTCAGCTGAACTCCAGTCTGGTTGCAGAGGTCATTGAGATCTGGCCAGTCAGACCAGACCCCGAAGCCCTTGGCCCGAGAGTCCAGTTTCCCAGAGTCTTTCTTCCTGAAGCCGAGGAAGTTATTCTGGTCTGCGGTGGCCAGGGGGATCTTCCTTCTGCGTAGATCCAGCAGGAGAGAGGCCCTGGCCATTTCTCTGACGGTGACATCATCATTGTTAAGCATGTGGAGCAGGTGGGCTAGCCTGGTGGCTATGTAGGTCCACTCGACATTGGGGACTCCCAGCCCTCCCTCTCCACATGGGAGAAAGATCATGCCCCGTGTGGAGTGTGTGTTGAGGCCTACCCACTTTCTGACCAGCTGAACAGTTTTGTTTGTCATTTCTCTCAGTGCCTTGAGAGGGATGTGTACATTGGCAAAAAGGTGTTGGATTTTAGCCAGAGACACCTCTCTCACAGCCTGGAACTTCATGATGACGGGGAGGGGGGACAGGTCAATCAGGTGTAGACGATGGAGAAACTCTGTAGTGAGCTCCTCGACCTGCTCCCCCCACTCTCCAGCGATGTTAAACCTGTGGCCAAGGTATGGGTAGGTCTCATTACGGGAATACACCTTGATGGGTTGGCCCATTACAAGAAAGGAGGGGGGCTTGTCGTTCTTGGCCTTATACCAGCGGTTGCCTCCACTGCGGCGCTCATGGAGTACGGCGCACTTGGCTTGCTTCACCTCCAGCCCTGACCACTGGAGGAACTCATCAGTGCGTGCCAGCATGTTAATGATGACATCTTCCTGTCGTGATGACACCTGCACGTCGTCCGCGTATCCCTGAACAGGATTTGGGGATCGGACATGCAGAGGAGCGCACTGGTAAATCCACTTCATCCACTGGTTGAGTGCTAGGATGAAGTTCACGGCACTGCAGGGACAGCCAGTTTTTATTCCCACCTTCAGTGCAATCGGTTCTGTGAGCTGCTGCCCACAGATAACTTGGATAAATGAACCTTGGTATACACTGGATACAATATTCACAAAAGGCTGAGGCAGGTGTATTTCCTCTAATGTTTTTAACATCACCTCATGGGAGAGTGTACCAAATGCGTCTCTAAAGTCCAAAAACACTGTGTAGAATTTGGATGATTCATGTTTGAAATCGTCTATTCCGGTTTTTAAGCAAAACACATGTTCGTTCATTCCCTGTCTGTTGATATAAGCTTTCTGATGGGGGGAGAGAATCTGTGTCCACCAGCCAGGGTAAGATGCGGGTGAGTAGGCACTTCATAAAGACTTTATATATAGTGGGCAATAGTGAAATGTCACGCCAAGTGGAAGGATCATCTGGGATATTTTCCTTTTTTGGTATTCTATGGATGAGGGCCCCTTTCCATGAATCAGGCACCTTCTCATTGATCAGGCAGGCATTGAAGATATGTGTGAGTGTCTGTGTTGACGTGGGCCTGGTAGCTCTCAACGTCTCATAGATGACCCCATCAGATCCGCTAGCCTTGTTATTGGGAAGAGAAGTCAGAACTGCATCCACTTCTTCTGTTGTAAAATCATGGGTGTCTGGGAAATAGCCTGGCTCTATTTTGTCAATGAAATTGCACCAAGGGGGCGTGGCCAGGGGAGTGGCAGCGCTTGGTGCAGTTTGACATTTGGCTTTATAGTAGTTATACACATTGGTTGTATCACTAACAGTGGGGGGGGGGGTTCGGGAAAACAGCTATTATTCAAAATGATATTGATTGCCTTTGACTTGCGATGTTGCCAGAGGAATGCCAGCTTGGTCATGGAAACTTTTCTTTTCTGCCGATGTGTCTCTGTCCCAGAGGCGCGCAACGCTGGTTGTATTCTCTCACGGATGAAGCAGAGCTGCGTTTCTATCCAATGTGTCAGAGAGTCAGGTGTTAGGTCCACTGGGAAATCGGCAGAGAGAGGGAATTTCTTCAGGATTCTAGCGACATACTTTAGATTAGAAGCTGGAATCCGTACGGACGCGCGTTTCCTTGCGTTTCCACTCGCAATCTGTCATTGGTCGCACGTATTGCTCGAAGTCCACACAAACATCTCCAGCCGGTGTTGGGCTCGGGTCGCAGACGTTTAGATGTTGTTTGTAGACTCGCCCGCTGTTCAGGGCTTGTTTAAAGGCCAATCTTAGTGTGGTAACGAGGCACATGCTTATCAAAAGCATCCAGTGCATCTTATGTCCCGACTGCAATAACGGTGGCAGTTACAACGGGTGTATGTGAGCTTAGATGTTAAAAATCATGAGCGCATTCGTCTCACCACTGACACTTGGCAGCCATGACACACACACACACACACACACACACACACACACACACACACACACACACACACACACACACTACAGACCAGGTGACACCCACACAAACCCACTTTCTAGACACACACGCAAAACCAGTTTACCAGCTATTGAGGGCAGTGGGCAGGACCAGACCCACTTGTGTATTGGAGGAAAGGATTTAAACAACCTATTTGGGGCGCCCAAGTGGCGAACCATGTAACGTGCTGCGTCGCGGCATGGCCGACCCGGATTCGATTCCCGGACCCGGCGTCATTTGCCAAATGGCTTCCCCCCACTCTGTCTCTCTCTCTCTCTACTGGACTGCCCAGTAGAAAAAAGCGATAAACGTTAAAAAAGAAATCTTTAAAAAAATTTAAAAAAACGAACTTCCGGACTAGCCCCACCATGGAGTAGTCGCATGTGACACAGCTGCTCACCCGTTTCTTTTATTTTCGCTTTAAAAACATATTTATATACCACAAATGCGTTTAAACCTTGACGCATATCAACTGAGATTATCAACTAACTATATTGACTGAAAGAATCGAGATGCCACCAAGGAAAGATAGAACGGTTACAAAATCAAGTTCAGAGGACCCGTCTACGGTTTCGGGTTTTGTGCATAGGACAGCAGAGGAAATTGACGAGATTGCCTCCTCCCCAGGGCCGGACCTAGCACATTTGGCGCCCTAGGCGAGATTCACCACTTTTCTTTTTTCTTTTTCTTTTTTTTTTGCTCTGCACAGTTTTGGCGCACCCCTCTATATCGGCAACCATTATTTTTACATAAAAAAAATTCTAACATAAGGGAAAATGAGCCAAAAATCTAAAACGGTCGGTCGGTCGCCGCGCTACCAACCGGTTAACCCTTTTCACTGCGACAATACACCGAAGGTTAACCCTTTCACGACCGTCGGTTGTGTGATAGTAAAGGATTAACCCTCCGTCGTGTGGCAGTGAAAGGGTTAACAGTTATACAGTAAAGTACTGCACCTTTATTTTTTACAAGCAAGAACAAGAGCTAAGAATAAATGTAAAGTGCACACTAAAGAATTAAAACAAATAAACAACTTAGCTAACACACAATAATAATAATAATAATAATAATAATAATAATAATAATAATAATAATAATAATAACAAACAATAAAATAACGTGCAAATTTGCTTTAAAAGAAAATTATGTATTGTAAAATATGTTACACATATATAATCAATATAATATGCTAAATAAACAAACAAATAAATAAAAATTACAAATTCACTTTTGTCTAAAGAACTATTTACATTCCTCTCCCTATCATCACACTTCAAGGTTAGCCTGTAGCTCCTACTGGTTTCCATTTACAGTGCAATCCTTCTGGCCTTCCTCGCTGCAAAGTCATCAATCACATCAAATTGTCCAACTCCTGAGCCAGCTCCTTCCCATCCAAATCAGATTGCCCTCCATGGTTTAAGGTGTGTACAAGTGCTTCTGCTTGCTTCATCAGCTCTTGGTGTGGCAGGTCTTGGAAGTTGTACAAAATTGCATACCTTTCACCATGGCACGTTTCTCGTCTTCTTCTTTTCTTCTCTTTTTAAACTGGATGGCCGGATGGCTTTTGCCTCTTCATAGTTCTCTAACGTTAGTCTTTCTTTTCTCAATGCTCAATTCTATAAACACTTGACAGATACCCATCAATGCACAGCGCTCTCACCCAAAGCTGAGGCTCAGACCGACCGACCGTTTTAGATTTTTGGCTCATTTTCCCTTATGTTAGAATTTTTTTTATGTAAAAATAATGGTTGCAGATATAGAGGGGGGCGCCAAAACTGCGCCGCGGATTTATTTTTTTAAATTAATTTTTTTATTTTTATTTATTTTTTGGCACCCCCCTCTGGGTAGCGCTCTAGGCGACCGCCTATATCGCCTGTAGGAAGGTCCGCCCCTGCTCCTCCCCAACTGCTACAACCACCTCCGCAGATACAGAATATATCATCCGGAAACCACTAAACTAGTAAAATCGATGGAGAAGACAATATCCGACAAAGTAGATGCTATCAAAGAATCTATCGAATCCAATATCGAAGCGCTAAGGGTAGCTGCTGATGCACATATCGAACGCACCGTAGCAGTGGAAACTTGTTTGGAAGAACACCAACGTAAATTCAAACTGATCTACGGAGACATAGCTGATATCAACGATAAGCTAACGGTTAAGATAAAGGAAAACAACGAAGAACACAAACAGGGACTCGAAATGCTGGACGTATCCATAACGGATCTCAACGAACGGCTGAGCTTAAGCGAAACAACGAGGAACAGAAGGCTAAAATATTCGAGCTGGAATATCAATCTCGTAAGCTGAATATCCGTATAGTTGAGCTGGACGAGTCGGTGAGCTGCACACATCCCGAAGCGTTTGCGACAGTATTACATAAAATCCTGGGAACAGCTATCCTTCCTATGGTACCCGAAGTGGAACAGTGCTACAGATTGGGGACCCGACAAAACGACAACAACGCCAGACCGAGAGTGATTATGGCTGTCCTACGTCAGGTCAGAATAAAATAATTGATCATTCGGGAGACGTGCAGGGTGAAAGGCAGCCTGAAATACAAGGATGTATCAATATACTTCTTCGAAGATTATTGTCGGGATGTGGTGCTCTTGCGGGCCAAGTACAAGACGGTGATGTCTCAATGTTTTGTGGAAAAATACAATCCCACACTACTGTACCCTGCAAGGCTTCGCATCATTGATAAACATGGAGACAGGGTTTTCCTCAACTCGCCTGATGAAGCCGTCAAATACATGGCAGCATAACGTGCAGGATAGTTTATATACAGCCTTTTAATCTTTGTTAATCATGGACAGCATATCGTATAAACTTTAATGAATCGCTGATTTGGGACAGATAGACCTACGAGTTCTGAGTCATTGAATGTTTTCCCCGTTGGACTTTTATTATTTGTTAGGGATGTGTTAGCAGAGGGCCCAGGCGCAAACAGATACGAGGGAGAGGTAAAGGTAGATTGTCAAATATGAGCACTGCTCCTTTAATTCGAGTCACTTGGAGCCAGGGGTGAAGTGTAACAAAAACAGCTTTACTTCAAAAAGGAGCAAATAGCAACAAACAAGGATTCTCCAAAGGACAAAAACAAACTCAGCAAAGCTGGCATGAAAATGATTGCAAAATCTAACTACAAAATAAACACTAACCAAAAACTCGAACTGTAAATGCAAAAAACAAGGAAGGTCACAAAACAAACACTAATACTTGGGAACACTTACTATGAGGCAAAAACAGGATCGCGTGAGACAGAGAGCAGAGCAACAGCAAACAGGAATCTCAAACATGGAACCGAAACAATGAACCGACAACAATAGTAGGGAACACACACCAGATATAGGGGAAACAATTAACACTAGAGACAGCAGGGCAATTAGCAAAATGAGACACACATGAGGGAAAGGCAGAACTAACAGGGCTACAGGAAAACACCAGACCAACACAATGGGGAAAATAAACAGGGAAGCACACAGAACTAACTACACAAGAAAAGACTGAACACTAGACAGAGTAAACATAACAACCATAAAAGGAACTAATAATTAATTACAAAGGGAACGAGACTAAAGACAGAACACAGTTAAAAAACACAGGAGACAATAAAAACGCCAAGAGTATAAGAATGTCCAAAGGTGGGGGCTGTTGAGGAGAGTAGGAGGCAGGGAAAAGTTCCTGCAAGGGTGGGGGAAGGTGAACGCGGGGAGAGTCCGGGGGGAAAAGTCAGGACGGACAAGGCCGGGACGAGCGACACTGGGGCAGGGGGGCGGCGACAGAAACCCAGGAGGGGCACAGGAGAAACGGGGGAGAGGAACGGGGCCGGAGAGGGGAGAATGGGGCACGGGATCAGGAGGACCGGAGACGGGGACAGAGGCCAGGAGAGGGGGGCTAGAGATGGGAACAGGGACAGGGACACGGTGAGGGGGTCGAGGGGAACTGGTAGCAGGGACAGAGGGCCGATGAGGGGGTCGAGGAGAACTGGTAGCAGGGACAGAGGGCCGATGAGGGGGTCGAGGGGAACTGGTAGCAGGGACAAAGGGCCGATGAGGGGTTCTGGAGCAAAGGGGCGAGGGTGACAGGCCCGGAGTAGGACCCCAGGCAGGGGCTCCTCCAAGCGCCGGACTCGGGACCGGACCAGACGAGCCGGAGCAGAGGTGCGAAGGCGACGACCTCGGAGCAGGACCCCCGACGGGGACCACCCCAGGTGAGGAGACGAGACCAGATGACTCTCCAGGTGCAGATCGACCTCGGTGCAGACCTCGGCGTTGACCACGGCGTTGACCACGGCGTTGACCACAGCGCAGGGCTGGACCAGACGACTCTCCAGGTGCAGATCGACCTCGGTGCAGACCACGGCGTAGACCACGGCGTAGACCACGGCGTGGACCACGGGGCAGGGCTGGACCAGACGAGGAGCCGGGACCAGGAGACCTCCCGGGGACAGGAGCACAACCCGGACTAGACGTCAGGGACTTCCCGGGAGCCGGAGGAACAGGGGCAGCTAGAGCTGCTCTAGCAGGGGCTAAACTGGCAGTAGAGACTGGGTTAGCTACCTGGGTAAAGCTAGCTGCTAGGGCTACACTAGCGGGGGCTAGGCTGGCAGTAGCGGCTGGGTTAGCTGCCCTGGCAGTGCTAGCTGCAGGGCCTGTACAAGCTGCGGAGGGTGCACTAGCCGAGAGGGTTCGAGTGCTAGCTGTAGGTGCTACACTAGCCGGCGAGGCTAAGGCGCTAGCAGCAGGGGCTCTAGCGGACGCGACTGAGATGCTAGCAGCAGGGGCTCTAGCAGACGAGACAGAGATGCTAACAGCAGGGGCTCTAGCAAACGAGGCTGAGGAGCTAGCAGCAGGGGCTACATTAGCATTCCGGAGTAAGCTAGCAGGGGCTGAGCTAGCAGTGGGGGCTGTGCGAGTAGCCTGGGCTGAACTAGCTGACGGGGCTACTCTAGCAGCTGAGACCATGCTAGTCTTCTTAGCCTTGCTAGCCTTCTGAGATCTTCTAGCTCTCCGAGACTCGGTAGCAGTAGGAGCTAACGGGGTAGCTGTCGAGGCTACAAGGGCTAGGCTAACTGTAACTGAGGGGTACAATTCCCTGACTGTATTAATAAGTATGGTATCATTAAACCACTACCGTCTTATGTACATTACTACTGGCCATACAGTACACGAGTATATGATGAGAACACCTCCACAATGACACGGTTCCACACAAATCTGGGTTTACGAATATTTATTAACAGCGATAATAGTACATAATATACTTTACTTAGGTTGCGCTTATAAGGCAAAATAATGTGCGTAGGCAAATCAATAACGTATGTCCATTCTCATATTACGCAGGAGATAATAATACAACCTGAATCTTAGGAATTATATCTATGGCACTCTGGGGAGGCAGCGGGAGATACTGGTAGGGGGTTCCCACCGGTTGTAAGCCAGCAGGGGGAGGAAATGTTCGAATGCAAAGTCTGGATCCACGGGGACTCAATAAGCTCCTGCTATGGGAGGCGGTATATTACTCCCTGGATCGGCAGACGAAAAGCAGCAGCTGTAATCCAGTATGCGTGCAGCATAGGTGAAAGCCGGCCAGCCTCTCCTGGAGACGGGCTCGAGTGATGTTCCTCACGTCACGGGTAAATCCCACACAGTAGTGGGGTGTAGACGATTCTTCTCCGCTCCAACATCCACAGGACCAAAGCAATAATAATAATAATAATCCAGCCGGAAAGGGGCTCTGCATTCACCGGTGTAGATTCTCCGGTGCGCGGTACTTCACATTAACTAGGTTGAACTTGACGTTATTCCACTAAGCTCTGACACTTTACTATCCTATTCGCACGCGGCTATAAGTGCTCTATTTAGACGCACGGTTGCTCACTTCACTTGGTCGTTGACTCGTGATGAAGGCTTTTCTAGTAAGGAACGAACGATACGTTGAACGAACGTATTAGGATAAGACAAGACTCTATTTTGGGGCAAAACGGGCCCACTTCACAGCACGTTGTATCGTGGTGAAGGCTTCTGCTTTTAGTTACTAAGTGCATCTGTATCCACCTGCGCCGTATTTATACGTTAGGCGAACAAACTAGTACCAGCCTTATTCCTGTCTCGTAGTCTTGGGCAGAACCGGGCATGTTGAGACAAGCCTTGACGGTGGCTTTGAACTCGGCATTGGGGGTATGGTCGCTGGCGCCTAGGGGATCGCTTCCAATAGGAGAACGAAATATTATGGTCTGTACTAGGTTAAAGGGATATTCCGTGTATATGTACAAAGAATACACAAGGGATATCAGACGATATACAAATACTATGCAATATATATCAATCAGTAAATATATATATTCGGTTTAATCTGACCCTTTGTAACAGCCGCCTCCTAATTAGTCCCACCTAATTAGATAAGCAGAGACAGATTAACCGCACTGTCCACTACTCAATGTCCGTTGTGAGGGTAGGGCAATTCACAAAGTCAGGGGTCATGGTCGTCATTAAGCGAGTCGGGGAGCCTTGGCGACTCTATCAGCCTCGCCACGGGTCGGTTGTATGTCCGCCCTTGGACGAGCACTTCTGCCGCTCTGACCTTTCCGTCGGCACCAGTGATCACTTTGCTTACGCGGCCGGCCGGCCACGCAGCTCGGGGTAGTGACTGGTCTATGATCATGACGACTGGACGGGATGAAGGGGGGCTTAGGAGGAAGCGGGCCTGAGACTGCTTTGATCTGTGCTTGGCTGTGCCTCCTCCTCCTCCGTCTGTTTCTCTTGTTTGCTCTGTACCCCGTCTGAGGAGGGGCCGGTGCCGGCCGCACCGTCAAGGAGTCGCTTGGGGTGCTGGGTTCGAGGTCAGCTACGTCTGGAGCGCAGCTGAGGGGGGTGGAGTTCCGAACTCCCTCTTGTGCCCACGGTTCTCTCACAGGCCTCTCGCTTAATGTCAATAGCCTCTCAACGGGCTGTACGAGGGAGTGGCCGGTGTCGCTCGCCTTTGTGTGTAGGCAGCGTGTAGACGTGGGTTGACTGTCAAGTCCGTAGAGGGGGCCCTGGAGCGTCCATCCCAGTCGGGTCTGAACCGCGACTGGGCATCCTTTGGGTCCGATGTGGGCCGCCTCAATTGGGAGAATGAGGTCCGCGTGGTCGGAGCCGATGAGCAGGGTCGGTGTGGCGCCGTCGATAAGCGGTATAGGTAGTTGACGTAGGTGCACATACTTGGCCATCAGCTGTGGGATGGGGTAGGTGTACTGGGACAGGCCTATGTCGTGGCTGGTGAAGACGTTGGTTATACTATACTGCTTCTCGGGCTGGTCCACCGCTGCTATCTTGAAGGAGACCTTTTCACCTTTTATGGTCTTCTGGTCCCTTCTGATGGTGCGTATTGTCATGGTACCTTTGGCACCCCGCAGGCCCAACTGGGCTGCGGCGGAAGCGAGGAGGAGAGTCTTTTCAGACCCATCGTCCAGGACGGCGTAAGTGTCCAGGACCTTGTCCTCGTAGCTCAGGAGCACTCTGACCACTTTGATGAGCACTCGGGGGGTCCCGCTCTGCTTGGGGTCTATGTGGAGCACTCCTGTTGGTCGGTTGCCTCGTCGGGCTATTCTTCTCATGTTATCCTCGCACAAGAATCGGCGGTGACCGGCTTGTGGGGGGTCAGACGCAATCCACTGCTCCATTTCGGCGATGGTCAGTTCCGGGAACATGTCGCACTGGTCCAGCCAGTGTCCTCCGCGGCAGTACGTACAGTCGATCTTCCATACCTCCTTTGCCGGGGGGTTGTCACCTGTCTGTGGTGACACAGAATCTATATGGTGCGAGTAGCACCGTGACTCCCAGTGTCTGCTGTAGCAGTCGGGACACCAGGGAGCGGTCTGGTGGTATTTTGGTACTGGTGCCACCGCCTCGGCATGGTACATTACCGCGACGGGCCCACTCTGTTGTCCTGGCTGACGCTTGTTGATGTCATGCAGGACCTCCAAGTGGGTGCCACCGCACCTGCTGCACTTCTTCTTCAAGCGGCACTAAGCTGCCAGGTGGCTGCGCGCGCAGCGGAAGCAGCGGCGGTGGTCCTTGATCCACTGACTCACCTCATCCGTGGTCAGCTTCCCGAAAGTGTCGCATTGGTACAACCGATGTTCTCCCTCACAGTACTGGCACTCAATCTTCCACTGGTCCTCTTTCGTCGAGGGGGTGTTGTGGTTCTTGTGCTGCGGTACTGATTCGGCTTGGTGCATAACGGTCACCGACCGGCGGTTATCATTTAATCCCCGAGGTCCTGGTCTTGGGCTTGGTCCACTCCATACGAACGTGTCGAGTCGTAGGCTACTGACCTCCCTGGCGAGGAACTCAGATAGGTCTAGGAGGGATGCCTCTGGGCCGTTGGGGTCGCGGTGGTCTCTCTGCCGCCTGAAGCGCTCTTGTCGGGCGGGAGGGAGCTTCTCTAGTATCCTCTCTACATTAGAGTTAGCGTACAGTTCATGCATACCCTTTTCCTTTTGCGCCCCCAGCATCCCTACCAGGGACTGTACCTTGATAGAGAGGTCATCTAGTGCTCTGTTGTCTCTGGCTGGGGGGAGACGGTCAATGTCTCTTATCTCTTGTATCACGTAGTCCCATATGCGTCCATAACGTTGGTCGAGGGCTACTAGAGCCGCGGTGTATGGGGTAGTAGAGTTGGAATATGCCAGCGCTATATTGTGCGCTCTGGGCACCTTCAGGTGCTTGAGTAGGATAGCATACTTGTACGTTTCATCCGGTACATCGGACATCATTGTCTCTAAGCACATTCGTAGCTCTGTGTACTGTGCTCTGTTCTCGTGTGTGAAGTCCGGGAACGTCGGTGTGCCAAGGTACGATGCCATGGATGGCTGGCACATCGGTGAGCATTGGGGAAGAGGCCTCCTGGGCGAGTCTCCCCGTGCGTGTCGTCTTGGGCTGGTACTTGGTGGGTACCGAAGCCCGGGTACCCAGGTGCTGTTCCTCGGGGCTGGCGGTGCGTCAAACTCACCCGTGAGTTGAGTCAGGGGTTTGTAGCGCAGTGCCTCGGGGCTGACGTCTGGGCTGTACTGGACCTCCTGGTCCAGAGTACGTTGCTGCTGGTCGGGGCTGTACTGGGCCTCCTGGTCCAGAGTACGTTGCTGCTGGTCGGCTTGACATTCCTCCTCTTCCTCCTCCTCTTCCTCTGCTAGGTCCTGGAGTCTTCTGGTCAGTCTCTCGGCGTGGTCCGGTTCTTCCCGGTTGCTGGGTCTCGTATGGACCGGCCGGGGAGGGGGTTCGGAGACGTGGACAGGATCCTCCTGTTGGCGGGGTCCCGGGTCGCTTGGTCGGGTAGGGGAATGTGTCCTAGACCCTTGTCGTGACGATCTCCGGGAGCTCCGTGCGGAGTGAGGGGGTGTCGCCATGGCAACCAATTTGTCCATCAGCTGCGCCTGCAGCCGGTCACGCTCTGCCTCGCGCTGGGCATGGGCTGCGTCGCGCGCTGCTTCGCGGTGGGCATTGGCGGCGTCGCGCTGTGCATTGGCGGCGTCGCGCTGTGCATTGGCGCTGGCCTGGGCGGCGTCGCGCTGTGCGTTGGCGGCGTCGCGCTGGGCATTGGCGCTGGCATGGGCGGCGTGGAGCTGTGCATTTGCGATGTCGCGCTGTGCATTGGCGGCGGCGTGCTGTGCATCGGCGCGGCTTCTTTCAATGTTCTCTTCCGTCTGAAGGCGTCTGGTCTCCAGTCTTATGCGGTCGTCTTCACTCCTTTGTTGCGCCTGGAAGCGCTCTCGCTCGGTTGCAGAATGTTCGCGCTCGCGCGTCTGTTGCGCTTGAAGTCGATCGCGTTCGGTGGAGGCTGCCAGGGTGGCGATGAGTGCCTGCGCCAGCATCTTGTCCGCTTCGCTGGGGGAAGACACCGGCGGAGGTGATCGGCTTCCGGCAGTGCTCGTTGGAGATCCGTTCTCCTGTCGCGCTTCAAGGAGATCCATCTCCTGGGTGTGCGTCTCTTCTGGTAGTGGGTCGGGTTCCGTCCCTGGAGCGCTTTCTTTATCCTAGAGCTCTCCGGGGACTACCTCGTCGACGTTGGCAGGGGGTAAAGTCATGTCAGGTCCCTCCTGGTCCCCACCGTGAGCTTGGTCAGTTACGTTAGAACCCACTAGGGTCTCTACTGGCGGGGTAGCCTGGTCGGTAGGGTTTGGCATACTTTTACTATCCGCTTTAGTTATTTTATCCGTATTTAACTTCCTTTTAAAGCTAGGTATTGGACTGACAACGTAGTCCTCTAGGTGAAGAGGTGGCTGCCGTCTGCGCTCCGGGCGATCTAGCTTAGGAGAACCGTTTGTGGAGTGTTCATCATCGGCCATGTTAATATTAATATTATATTAATATTACGCTAATTCTTATCCGGGGCTCGAAGGACC